>NC_057795.1:559938679-559985324 GCF_018294505.1 Triticum aestivum | reverse complement strand
CCAATCGATCGGCTTCAGTTAGCAGCAGTAGCGAAGGAATCGCTCCATCGGGTTCAATTAACAGCCATCGATCGATCGGCCGAGTTCACTAACGCATAGCCTGCAGTGCAATCGCTCGGGTTCAGTTAGAGCCCAACGCCTTGCTCGGGTTCAATTAGAGCCAACACCTCGCACACATGCGCGTACGTGTACGAGAGAAACGCGCATCGCTCGGCCCCCGACTTCCCACCGTAACCGGCAACTCCCCGAAATTTTCCTCCCCTTTGCTTCTACCACAGTTTTTTCCGTCATGGACGGCCCAAAGAATGTTATGCAGCTACGTCTCCGGCCCGCCCAGGACGAAAAGCCCATTTTCTGTCATGATTTTTTGTCATAGAAGTAGGAGCCCACCACATCTATGATGATACCGTGTTTTGTCACAATTATCGTCATAGAAGTGTCATATGTATGACAGGAAAAAAATTCGTTCAGCCCAAAATGTCATGGATGTCTCTTTTTTTTGTAGTGTGATATCCATCACCAAAGTATCGTCATCATCTCCAACATCACCGGCGCGACACCTTGATCTCCATTGTAGCATCGTTGTCGTCTCGCCAGCTATTGTTACTATGACTATCGCTACTGCTTGGTGATAAAGTAAAACAATTACATGGTGATTGAATTGCATACAATAAAGCGACAACCATATGGCTCCTGCCAGTTGCCGATAACTTTGTTACAAAACATTATCATCTCATACAACAATTTATATCACATCATAGAAAGCCCTGCAAAAACAAGTTAGACGTCATCTACTTTGTTGTTGCAAGTTTTACATGGCTGCTATGGGCTTCTAGCAAGAACCGTTCTTACCTACGCATCAAAACCACAATGATTTTTCGTCAAGTGTGTTGTTTTAACCTTCAACAAGGACCGGGCGTAGCCACACTCGATTCAACTAAAGTTGGAGAAACAGACACTCACCAGCCACCTATGTGCAAAGCACGTCGGTAGAACCAGTCTCGCGTAAGCGTACGCGTAATGTCGGTCTGAGCCACTTCATCCAACAATACCACCGAATCAAAGTATGCCATGCTGGTAAGCAGTATGACTATTATCGCCCACAACTCTTTGTGTTCTACTCGTGCATATAACATCTACGCATAAACTTGGCTCTCATACCACTGTTGGGGAACGCGGTAATTTCAAAAAAAATCCTACGATCACGCAAGATCTATCTATGTGATGCATAGCAACAAGAGGGGAGAGTGTGTCCACGTACCCTCGTAGACCGAAAGTGGAAGCGTTATGACAACACAGTTGATGTAGTCGTACGTCTTCATGATCCGACCGATCTTAGCACCGAACGTATAGCACCTCCGCGATCAGCACATGTTCACCTCGGGGACGTCCCTCGTACTCTTGATCCAGTTGAGGTCGAGGGAGAGTTTCGTCAGCATGACGGCATGGTGACGGTGATGATGAAGTTACCGGCGCAGGGCTTCGCCTAAGCACTACGATGATATGACCGAGGTGTGTAACTGTGGAGGGGGGCACCGCACACGGCTAAACAATGTCAACTTGTGTGTCCTAGGCCCCCTGCCCCCGTATATAAAGGAGCAAGGGGGAGGCCGGCTGGCCCTTGGGCGCGCCAAGGAGGGGAGGAGTCCTCCTCCTAGTAGGAGTAGGACTCCCCCTTTCCTAGTCCAACTAGGAGAGGGGAGGAGGAAGGAAGGAGAGGGAGAGGGAGAGGGAAAGAGGGGTTGCGCCCCCCTCCCCTAGTCCAATATGGCCTCCCCTTGGGGGGTGTGCCACCTCCTGGGCTACTACCCTCTCTCTCCCCTAAGACCCACTAAGGCCCAATACTTCCCCGGGGGGTTCCGATAACCCCTTCGGCACTCCAGTTTTCTCCGAAATCACTCGGAACACTTCTGGTGTCCGAATATATCCGTCCAATATATCAATCTTTATGTCTCGACCATTTCGAGACTCCTTGTCATGTCCGTAATCACATCCGGGACTCCGAATTACCTTCGGTACATCAAAACACATAAAATCATAATACCAATCGTCATTGAATGTTAAGTGTGCGGACCCTACAGGTTCGAGAACTATGTAGACATGACCAAAACACGTCTCCGGTCAATAACCAATAGCGGAACCTGGATGTTCATATTGGTTCCTACATATTCTATGAAGATCTTTATCGGTCAAACCGCATAACAACATACGTTGTTCCCTTTGTCATCGGTATGTTACTTGCCCGAGATTCGATCGTCGGTATCTCAATACCTAGTTCAATCTCGTTACCGGCAAGTCTCTTTACTCGTTCCGTAATACTTCATTCCGCAACTAACTCATTCATCACAATGCTTGCAAGGCTTATAGTGATGAGTATTACCGAGAGGGCCCAGAGATACCTCTCTGAAACATGGAGTGACAAATCCTAATCTCGATCTATGCCAACCCAACAAACACCTTCAGAGACACCTATAGAGCACCTTTATAATCACCCTTTTACGTTGTGACGTTTGGTAGCACACAAAGTGTTCCTTCGGTATTCGGGGGTTGCATAATCTCATAGTCTGAGGAACTTGTATAAGTCATGAAGAAAGGAGTAGCAATGAAACTAACATGATCATAATGCTAAGCTAATGGGTCATGTCCATCACATCATTCTCCTAATGATGTGATCGCGTTCATCAAATGACAACACATGTCTATGGTTAGGAAACATAACCATCTTTGATTAACGAGCTAGTCAAGTAGAGGCATACTAGGGACTATAGGTTTTGTCTATGTATTCACACATGTACTAAGTTTCCGGTTAATACAATTCTAGCATGAATAATAAACATTTATCATGAATTAAGGAAATAAATAATAACTTTATTATTGCCTCTAGGGCATATTTCCTTCAAAAATCTCTTGTGTCCCCAACACACCCAATACAATGGCAAATTGTATAGGTGCACTAGTTCGGCGAAGAGATGGTGATAAAAGTGTAATATGGATGGTAAAAATATATTTTTATAATCTGAATAAATAAAAACATCAAGGTAGAAAATAGTAAACGGGCACAAAAACGGTATTGCAATGCTTGAAAATGAGGCCTAGGGTTCGTACTTTCGCTAGTGCAATCTCTCAACAGTGCTAATATAATTGGATCATATAACCATCCCTCAAAGTGCGATGAAGAATCACTCCAAAGTTCCTATCTAGCAAAGAACATAAGAATAAATTATTTATAGGGTACGAAACCACCTCAAAGCTATTCTTTCCGTTCGATCTATTAAAGAGTCCATACTAAAATAACACAAAGCTATTCTTTCCGTTCAATCTATCCTAGAGTTCATACTAAAATAACACCAAAGCAAATTCATATTCATAATACTCAACCCAACACAAGGAACTTCAAAGAGTGTTCCAAGATTTCTACCGAAGAAACAAAGACAAGAATGTGCATCAGCCCCTATGCATAGATTACCCCAATGTCACCGCGGGAATCCGCGAGTTGAATGCCAAAGCACATATCAAGTGATCAATATGATACCCCATTGTCACCATGACTATTGAATTGCAAGACATATGTCAAGTGTTCTCAAATCCATAAAAGTAATCAATCCGATAACAAGGAAATCTCAAAGGGAAAAACTCAATTCATCACAACAAGATAGAGAGGGGAAAACACCATATGATCTGACTATTTTAACAAAGCCCGCGATACATCAAGATCGTGACATCTCAAGAACACGAGAGAGAGAGAGAGAGAGAGAGAGATTAAACACATAGCTACTAGTACAAACCCTCAGCCCCGAGGGTGGACTACTCCCTCCTCATCGTGGTGGCCGTCGGAATGATGAAGATGGCCACCGGTGATGATTCCCCCCTCCGGTAGGGTGTCGGAACAGGGTCTAGATTGGATCTTGTAGATACAGAGGCCTTGCAGCGGCGAAACTTCTGATCTAGGGCTAACCCAAAGGGTTTTGGAATATTTGGGAATTTATTGGGCGAAGAGGGGGTGCGGGAGGCTACCGAGGTGGGCACAACCCACCTGGGCGTGCCTAGGCCCCCAGGCGCATCCTGGTGGGTTGTGCCCCCCTCGGGGCACCCCCTAGGTGCTGCTCTGGCCCAATGGTTCTCTTCTGGTCCATAAATAATCCACAAAAAGTTTCACGGTGTTTGGACTCCGTTTGATATTGATTTCCTGCGATGTAAAAAACAAGCAAAAAACAACAACTGGCACTGGGCACTGGGTCAATAGGTTAGTCCCAAAAAAGATATAAAGTTGCTATAAAATGATTTTAAAACATCCAAGAAATGAATAATTCATAAATTATAGATACATTGGAGACGTATCAGCATCCCCAAGCTTAATTCCTACTCGTCCTCGAGTAGGTAAATGATAAAAGAAATAATTTATGAAGTGTGAATGCTAGCAAAGTGCATAAGTTTGATCAATGATAGTTTCAATCACTTTTCCTAGCACCATAACAACAATTATTTCGTATAAAATTTCTCATGTTAAAGTAGCAACCAATTCACATGTTAAGGTTCAAACAATGAATTCTCTTGAAACTCAACAACCTATGTTCTCAGTCACCAAGCAATTGCAATTCAACTTATTCAATAGAGTTTACGCAAGAGCTCCACATACTCAACCATCATATAGTCTTCTATGATTGCTAACACTCACCACATATACATGAGCAAAATGTTTCAACCAGACACATAGAAAGATAGGGGCTCATAATTTTGCCTCCCAACGTATTCACCTCAAGGGTGATGTCAACAATAATAACTCATGCTACCCATATCCAACTGGATATATGTGCCTAGATCTTTCCTCACCACATGATGCTTGCCAAAAGAGAAAATAAAAAGGAATAAAGAGAAAAACTTTGACTCTTGCATGAAATTAAATACATAAAAGTAAAGGTAGGCCCTTCGCAGAGGGAAGCAAAGGTTGCCATGCACTTATTTGTTTGTATGCTCAACCCCTTAGTGCAAAAGAACATCATGTTATATTGCCCCTTATGATAGCAACCTTTATTATATAGTTTGTCGCTTTTATTCTTTGCCATCACAAGTTCGTACAACACTCAATTTTCTCTTACACTAAATGATCTAACACTTTTAGAAGCAATTTTTATTGCCTTATTGCACCGATGACAACTTGCTTGAAGGATCTTGCTCAATCCTTAGGTAGGTATGGTGGACTCTTGAAAATAAGATTTGGGTTTAAGGGTTTTTGGATGCACAAGTAGTATATCTACTTGGTGCGGAATTTTTGGCTAGCAAAGATGGGGGGCAAGCACCACATGTTGAATGATCTATGACAATATAACTTCTATGTGAATATGAACAAACATAAATCATTACGTTGTCTTCCTTGTCCAACGTCAACAATTTTAGCATATAATATTTTGATGGGGGCTCACAATCACAAAAGATTTCCAAGATAGTGTATTTGCATGTGAAAGTTCTCTTCCTTATACTAATTATTCATGAATTGCTTGTATAACCAATATTGTGATTGACAAGCTTCAAAAGCTTTCACTTTCTAAACCCATTGTGAAGACACTACTAGGAATGATATGATTTCAACTTTATGACATTCAATTTATTCAACAAATTACTCATAGGATAAAAGTGAAGCACGAGAGTAAATGACAAGCTACTCCAAAAAGATATAAGTGAAGATCAAGTGAGTAGTTATGTAAATGGGTAGCTATTTGAGGACTCTCTCTTATTTAAAAACTTTCAGATCTAAGTAATTTATTAAAACAGCAAGAAAATGAAAATAAAATGACATTCTAAGAATAGCACAACTCATGTGAAGAAGCAAAAAACTTAGCCTCAACCGATACTAATCGATAATTGTTGAAGAGGAAAGGTGGGATGCCTGTCAGGGCATCCCCAAGCTTAGATGCTTGAGACTTCTTGAAATATTATCTTGGGGTGCCTTGGGCATCCCCAACCTTGAGCTTTTGTGTCTCCTTAATTCTTCTCATATCACGGTTTTCCTAAATCTTGAAAGCTCCAGCCACACAAAACTCAACAAGAACTCGTGAGATAAGTTAGTATAAACAAATGCAAAAACGTTATCATTATCTACTGTAGCAAGTCACTAAAATTATTATTCAACATTGCATACTAAATGCCTCTGCATATTTAATACTCCTATCCTCAAATAGAATCATTAAACAAGCAAACATATGCAAACAATGCAAATATAACAGCAACATGCCAAACTAGTACAGTCTGTAAAGAATGCAAGAGTACCAATACTTATTAAATTCCAAAAATTATGAAACAAATACCACACTGTAGAAAATTTATCAGAGCTTATTTTGCAATAAGTTTCAACATTTTATCATATTCTGACTATCCTAGGGAATTTTTGCAACATCGATAAACTTTCTATTTTGAAATAGCAACATGTATACTTGCAAAATAAGCATGGAAAGGGCTATACTTGAAATTGTTATTGAAGTAAAAGATGCAAAACATTAATCTAAATAACAGCAAGAAAATCCTAACAAAATAAATTGACGATCCAAGCAAAACACATATCATGTGATGAATGAAAACATAGCTCCAAGTGAGGTTACCGATAATGTTGAAGGAGAAAGAGGGGATGCCTTCCGGGGCATCCTCAAGCTTAGTTGATTGGATATTCCTTGAATATTACCTTGGGGATTCCTTGAATATTTCATGCAATGTAAAAAACAAGCAAAAAAATAGCAACTGGCACTAGGCACTGGGTCAATAGGTTAGTCCCAAAAAAATGATATAAAGTTGCTATAAAATGATTGTAAAACATCCAAGAATGATAATATATTAGCATGAATACTTCATAAATTATAGATACGTTGGAGACGTATCAATAGGCATCACGTCCGTCTCAAGAAGACCGAAACTATTCTGCATCTACTACTATTACTCCACACATCGACCGACTCCTGCCTGCATCTAGAGTATTAAGTTCATAAAGAACAGAGTAACGCATTAAGTAAGATGACATGATGTAGAGGAGTGAACTCAAGCAATATGATGAAAACCCCATCTTTTTATCCTCGATGGCAACAATACAATACGTGCCTCACTACCCCTACTGTCACTGGGAAATGACACCGCAAGAGTGAACCCAAAGCTAATCACTTCTCCATTGCAAGAAAAATCAATCTAGTAGGCCAAACTAAACCGATAATTTGAAGAGACTTGGAAAGATATCAAATCATGCATATAAGAATTCAGAGAAGACTCAAATAATATTTATAGATAATCTGATCATAAATCCACAATTCATCGGATCTCGGCAAACACACCGCAAAAGAATATTACATCACATAGATCTCTAAGAACATCGAGGAGAACATGGTATTAAGAATCAAAGGGAGAGAATAAGCTATCTAGCTACTAGTTATGGACCCGTAGGTTTGTGGTAAACTACTCACGCTTCATAGGAAGGGCAATGGTGTTGATGTAGAAGCCCTCCTTGATCGAATCCCGCTCCGGTAGGACGCCGGAAAGGCCCCTAGGTGGGATCTCACGGGTACAGAAGGTTGTAGCGGTGGAAAGCGTTTTCGTGGCTCCCTCTGATGGTTTTGGGGTATAAGAGTAGTATGGGCGAAAGAATTAGGTCAGGAGAGCTACGAGGGGCCAACAAGGTAGGGGGTGTGCCCTACCCCCAGGGCGCGCCCTCCACCCTCGTGACCACCTCGTTGCGTCTCCGACTTCATCTCCAAGTCTCCTGGTTTGCTTCTGGTCCAAGAAAGATCATCGCAAAAGTTTTATTCCATTTGGACTCCGTTTGGTATTCCTTTTCTGTGAAACTCCAAAATAGGCAAAAAACAGAAACTGGCACTGGGCTCTAGGTTAATAGGTTAGTCCCAAAAATTATATAAAATAGCATATAAATGCATATAAAACATCCAAAACAGATAATATAGTAGCATGGAACAATAAAAAATTATAGATACGTTGGAGACGTATCAAGCATCCCCAAGCTTAATTCCTGCTCGTCCTCGAGTAGGTAAATGGTAAAAACAGAATTTTTTATGTGGAACGCTACCTAACATATTTATCCATGTAATTCTCTTTATTGTGGCATGAATGTTCAGATCCGAAAGATTCAAAACAAAAGTTTAACATTGACATAAAAACAACAATACTTCAAGCACACTAACAAGGCAATTATGTCTTCTCAAAATAACATGGCCAAAGAAAGCTTATCCCTACAAAATCATATAGTCTGGCTATGCTCCATCTTCATCACACAAAATACTCAAATCATGCACAACCCCGATGACAAGCCAAGCAATTGTTTCATACTTTGATGTTTTCAAACCTTTTCAACTTTCACGCAATACATGAGCGTGAGCCATGGACATAGCACTATGGTGGACGAGAATATGGTGGTTGTGGAAAAGACAAAAAGAGGGAGATAGTCTCACATCAACTAGGCGTATCAACGGGCTATGGAGATGTGATGACCCACAAGTGTAAGGTGTCGGTGTCAAAACCGGCGGATCTCGGGTAGGGGGTCCCGATCTGTGCGTCTTAGGCTGATGGTAACAGGAAGCAAGGGACACAATGTTTACCCAGGTTCGGGCCCTCTCAATGGAGGTAAAACCCCTACTTCCTGCTTGATTAATATTGAAGATATGAGTAGTACAAGAGTAGATCTACCACGAGATCGTAGAGGCTAAACCCTAAGAGCTAGCCTATGATGGTATGATTGTAATTGTGATCGGCCTTCTAAGGACCATCCTCTCCGGTTTATATAGACACCGGAGAGGGCTAGGGTTTACATGGAGTCAGTTATAAGGAAGGAAACACAATATCCGGATCGCCAAGCTTGTCTTCCACGCAAAGGAGAGTCCCATCCGGACACGGGCCGAAGTCTTGAATCTTGTATCTTCACGCTTCGATAGTTCGGACAATGTATATAGTTCGGCTGTCCGGATACCTCCTAATCCAGGACTCCCTCAGTAGCCCCTGAACGAGGCTTCAATGACAATGAGTCCGGCGCTCAGTCTTGTCTTCGGCACTGCAAGGCGGGTTCCTTCTCCGAATACTCCAAGGTTATTTATCGAACACGTAGACCGTGTCCAGATCTGCAAAATGATCTTCACATACCACCGTAGAGAGAATGATACTTCAGCTGACAACTTTTTAGACGATGTGATATGCCATTACAGCCAGGTTATTGTTCGAACCGTTTTTCCACAGCCAGCCACAGCATGTATTGCGAGGCGGTTTCCTTGACACGTCTTGTCAAAGCAGAGATCATGTCCCCTTATCATGGGATTCTCATCAATACGGGTATGGGTAAACCCCCCGTGCCGTAAATCGTGGCGCTTGGGAAGTAAGCGATTCTCAACAGGCTAGTGGGGAGGTGCACCGCTTTCGTCGCCTCTATAAAGGAATAAGAGTTCCCCATTCTTACCCACGCCTTCTTCCTCCTCTGCCCACTCTCGCCTCCCTGAGCTCCAGCGCCCTAGTCCAAGTCTTCTCCGCACAGCTAAACATGTCTGGAGCAGGAGGCAAATGGGTGGCTTTGACCGTGAAGGAGGAGAACATCGCAAGTCTTCGGGCGGCCGGATACTTGGCCGCAGACATAGCGCACTGGCTACCAAATGGCGGCCAGGTCATTCCAACTCTAGGACCCCACGAGAGGGTCGTGTTTCCTGCCCACTTCATCCGTGGACTGGGGTTTCCACTCCACCCCTTCGTCTGCGGGCTCATGTTCTACTACGGGCTAGATTTCCATGATCTAGCACCGAACTTTGTCCTCAACATCTCGGCGTTCATCATCGTATGCGAGGCTTTCCTCCACATCAAGCCTCATTTCGGCTTGTGGCTGCAAACCTTCTGCGTGAAGCCGAAGATCGTGAGCGGCCAGCAAGCAGAGTGCGGAGGAGCCATGGTGGGCAAAATGCCTAACATCACCTGGCTTGGCGGCTCCTTTGCAGAAACCGTGAAGGGGTGGCACTCGGGGTGGTTCTACATCACCGAGCCGCGCGATGCCAACTGGGTGGCGGCCCCCGAATTCTGATCTAGAACCCCTATGCGACTCACCTCCTGGGAACAGAAGGGCCTGTTATGGGGCGACTCTACAGAGCTGACCGGACTCACCACCTACATCAAGGGCATGAAGGACAAGAACATCAAGCTTGTCAATGTAATCCAGGTCATGCTCGTTCGCCAGATTCTATCATGCCAAAGGCGGGCATTCAATCTGTGGGAGTTCGTCCCAGCCGAACACCAGACGCTTCAGAGGCTCTACGACATGAAGCAGAAAAACGCGTGAAAGGCGTTGTTCAAGGTGCCTGAAGTACCTCCTTCCATATCCGAGGACTGTGGGCTCCATGCAGCACGGCGTCCTATTCAGGTGAGCTCTCAGGCCACCACCGGATTCGGTTTTTCCCAATGCATTCATGGGGGAGCCTTGAGTAATTGTCTATATTTGTGCAGGATTACGTGGAGACAGCGGAGCGGATTGACTGTCCGGCTCCACTGCCAGAAAGCCCATCTAATGATCTTCTAACGAAGATGCTGGTCCCGGCGCCCTACAAGGGGCCGGAGAAGAAGGCCGATAAGAAGGCTCCGGGGGCCCAAAAGGGTCTCCGGCGTAAGGTTGCGCAGGCCTTGTCTGAAGACGATGAAGCGCACTCCTCCCCCGAGGGGGAAGAAGAAGAAGAAGAAGAAGAGGCCGCCCCATCCGGAAAGGACGAGGGGCCGGAGAGGGCGGACCAGGGAACTAGGAGAGGCCCTCGGCGCAAGGCCGTCATACCCTTGTCGTCCGATGACGACGAGGCAGATTCCTCCCGCGGTAGCGGGGGAAAACAAGAAGAAACTTCACCTCCCCGTACTGGGGGGAGAGAAAGAGGAAGGTCGCCCCGGTGGGGGAAACTGGGACGTCCAAGAAGGGAAAAGTGTCCCTTCCGGACTACTCCGCCACCGCCGCCGATAGCGAGGAAGGGTGGCTGCCCAGGAAGAAGCCTTCAGTGCGATCGTAAGTATCCGCACTCCATCGTAATTTTGCTTCACAATTTTGTTATAACGCCAAACTTGTATGCAGTCCAGCCAGGGCCCATCCCACGGTATCGTATTCGGACGGGTCCTTGAGTGAGTCAGCAATGAACTCACTCCCGACGGCCACTTCTCCTCGGCCTGCGGATGACACGGAGGTGTTGTCCCAAAGGCTCCCAGAGATGGGAGAGGTGGCCCTGGAGGCGCCTCAAGGCGGCATTCCAGACGTCAGACTCGCGGGGTTCAAGATCCCCGCGGATCATGTTGATGAGAGCCACGGCAAGTCGGGCTCTTAGCCGAACACTGTTCCGGAGCCTTCACTGGTTCTGGACTCAGGCGGGCAGCCCCTTGTTAGGGATGGAGGGCCGTCTGTATCGAGGACTTCCATTGTGCCTGAGGCACCGGATTGTCTGCTAGAAGTGCTTCACGACGTTTCCCCAGATGAAGAGCACCGTACTCTTATGAGTGCTGTGATTCAGAAGGTTTCGTCCGCCAAGAGCGGACTAACCGAAGCCTGCACCAGCCTCCTGACAGGGTTTGAGGTAAGTAAAAATGTGTGAAATTACCACCCGATAAGTAGTAGCCCCTGATACTCTGTTTGGTGTTCGGAAGGAAAAACCAAACAGAGGAGTCTAATATTAAGTTGGAATGTGAATAAACAGGTTGTGCTGCTGGCCGCTGCTGGCCGTACGGCCGAAATCGCCGGCCTGAAGCAGGACTTGGAACGGGCATAGGGAGAGCTCAGCCTCACGAGGAGGTAGCTCGAGGAGAGCAAAGGTGAATAATTCCCCTCTCTCATATAGTAAAGTACAAATAAAATTAATTATTCTAACAACGAGGCGTCGTGATTTGGTTACAGAGGCCACCACCGAAGCGGCTCTCTTAAGAAAGCGATGTCTGAGGCCGAACACAAGGCGGCCTTGGAACGCGAGGAGCGCAAAAAGCAGGAGGCCCGAGTGGGCGAAGTACAACAAGAGCTCCAGGAGCTCGGCAAAAAGTTCGAGTCCGTGGAGCATGAGCTTAAAGCAAAAGAGGCCGAGCTTGCGAAGGCCCTTACAAGTATAAAAGACGCCAAGGCCGAAGCCGAGAGGGCACAGCGGGAAATCCAGGAGGCCAAAAAGATAGCGGCGGGTAAGAAATTCTTTATGCAAAGCAAACATGTGGAGGAGGCGTTTCTTTTACTTACACGAGTCCGAATTTCTCTAGGGGCATTCGCAGATCTACCACGTAGCGTATTAGACGCCACGGAGTTCTACCGTGCTCAGGAGGGGAGCTCAACGGAGAAGCTGTTCTGGTCCCAGTATGCTGGGGCCGAACATCCAACGTCTCTGAGTGACCAACTGAAGCAGTTGGTCGAACTCCACAGGGCGGCCGAAGTGGCTATGAAGGATTTCATAGTCCAGATGTGGCCTGGTGAGCCCCTGCCCACCAGCTACTTTGGCCTGATCAAGCGGATGGTGAATGCCTGTCCGCGCCTGGAGGTCATCAAGCGATCCGTTTGCATTGAGGGTGCCCATCGGGCCCTTGCCCGTGCGAAGGTGCATTGGGGCAAGCTGGATGCAGAGAAGCTGGTGAAGGACGGGCCGCCAGAGGGCAAGCCGCATCGTGTTCCTGAGAAGTATTATGACAGCATTTTGAAGGGTGCTCGTCTCGTGGCCGAAGAATGTACCAAGGACATAATTTTTGAATGAATTCACTTCCGTCATGTTTGTAATTTAAAGACGAAGTTACTTGCGCTAAGTAGCGCTTCTGCTATTTAAAATATTACCTTCTCTGCGGCTGTTTATCAAATTCTGAAAGTAGGCCAGTCGTCGGCTTCCGGCCCCATGTAACTAGTACCGGGGTGTTCGTGGATAATCCGGACACTCTTTATCCAAATGTTTGGTCCCTTAAGGAGGTGCCCAACGCAGCAAACAAGGCAATCGGACTATGCGGCTTTATAACCTTCACTTAGCCATAGAAGTCTACAATTTTAAATTTCGGCGAAGACCCTAGAATCCGGAAGGCCGAATTGGGGCGCTACACACGCCTAGATCGGATGAATCCGATTTATCGCCTGAAGCAGAAAAATCTTTAAGGATTTTAAGACCTCTCGAACAGCGGCCAGCTCTCGCCACATCATGCCGGTCAGTTTTCGGCTTTCTCTACTGAGGTGCTCGTCCGGCAGAACCAGGGCACAATCGCAGTAGTTCTCCCTGCGCTACCTTAGCCGATATAACGGAATGTAAGGCACCAAAACAAGGGAGCCAGGCTATCCCAATTGTAGACCCAAGACATGATTCGAAGTTGATGCATATAATGCTATAAGTTAGGGGTGCCGCACTATTGAAAGTGTTCGGACTTGTCGTGTCGTATTATGGGGCACCATAAGAAGCCCCTGGCAAACTCCATGTACCAAAGTGTACAGATGCAATATTAAATAGACAATTGTAAAAAATGCTCAAAGAAAAATAATAAGCTGACGCCGTATATGATCTCCCATTGATGAATAATACGTTTAGGCGTATGTTTACAATGAATGCATTAAGCGGAGATAAAGAGGATAATTTGACATATCATATCGAGAGGCAGGCTACGTACAGATAGATAAAGTAGGTATAACGATCGCAAATAGATTCCACCTGGGTATTTCCTTCTGTGCGCAAAGCCTGTTGCCTCCTTAGTTCTTTCTCCTATGTAAATCCGACAATCCGGCTCTTCTAGAGAAGCTGCACTAAAGCAATGTCCTTAAAGGTAAATGGAAAGGTTACGAAGCAATACCATACTATTGACTGAGCCACTGCTACGCCTCCGCTTGTGCCCATGGTATTTTGAGTGCGTAATTGTGTACGTGTGGCACGAATGCTGCTTTGATGGGATTTGAGCGGAGGACGGACTGCTAGTCATGCTTGTGGCATGCCTGCTGATCCTGTTGTGGGGTGTTCTTCCCTTGCTTGACGGAGCTTGAGGTTGTTGTCGCCGAATTGGTGGTTTGCCGGAGGAGGCCGCATTGTACTTCTGCCGCAAGGGCCGCAGTGTGCTCTTCTGTACGGAGAGAGCGGTCCATATTTCCGTTGACTGTTATGACCCCGCATGGACCTGGCATCTTGAGCTTGAGGTATGCATAGTGTGGTACCGCATTGAATCTAGCGAATGCGGTTCGTCCGAGCAGTGCGTGATAACCACTGCGGAAGAGGATGATGTCGAAGATTAGCTCTTCGCTTCGGAAGTTATCCAGAGATCCGAAGACCACTTCCAATGTTATAGAGCCCGTACAATGGGCCTCTACTCCAGGAATTACACCTTTAAAGGTGGTTTTGGTGGGCTTAATCCTTGAAGGATCGATGCCCATTTTTCACACTGTGTCCTGGTAAAGCAGGTTTAGGCTGTTGCTGCCGTCCATAAGGACTCGCGTGAGGTGGAATACGTCGATGATTGGGTCTAAGACCAATGCGGCCGAGCCGCCATGACGGATGCTAGTAGGATGATCCCTACGATCAAAGGTGATCGGACAAGCTGACCATGGGTTGAATTTGGGGACGACTGGATCCATCGCATAGACGTCCCGTAGTGCTCGCTTCCGTTCCCGCTTGGGGATGTGGGTGGCGTAGATCATGTTGACCGTTTTCACCTGGGGGGATTTCTTCTATCCCCCCATGTTCGGACACCGGGGCTCCTCGTCATCGTTGCTATGCAGCCCCTTGTCCTTGTTTTCGGCATTTATCTTGCCGGCCTGTTTAAATACCCAGCAGTCTCTATTGGTGTGGTTGGCTGGCTTGTCCGGGGTGCCATGAATTTGGCACGAGCGCTCCAGTATACGGTCTAGACTGGACGGTCCCTGATTATTTCTCTTGAATGGCTTCTTCTGCTGACCGGATTTGGATCCCCTGAATCTGGCATTGACCGCCGCGTCTTCGGTGCTATCTCCGTTGTTCCGTCGCTTGTGTTTGTTGCACCGTAGCATGCCATTATTGTCACAGACATCTGACGTGCCAGAATGTGGCGTAGTGCTGTTGCACGCCAACCAACTGTCCTCGCCCGCACAAAAGCGGGTCATTAGTGTCGTGAGAGCTGCCATAGACTTGGGTTTCTCCTGGCCGAGGTGTCTGGCGAGCCACTCGTCACGGATATTATGCTTGAAGGCTGCCAGGGCTTCGGCGTCCGGACAGTCGACTATTTGATTCTTTTTAGTTAGGAACCAAGTCCAGAATTTCCTGGCTGATTCTCCGGGCTGTTGAGTAATGTGGCTCAAGTCATCGGCGTCCGGAGGTCGCACATAAGTGCCATGGAAGTTGTCAAGGAATGCGTCTTCCAGGTTTTCCCAACTGCCAATGGAATTTGCGGGCAGGCTGTTAAGCCAATGCCTAGCGGGTCCTTTGAGCTTAAGGGGGAGATACTTGATGGCATGTAGATCATCTCCGCGGGCCATGTGAATGTGGAGAAGGAAATATTCAATCCATACTGGGGGGTCTATCGTGCCATGGTATGATTCGATGTTTACTGGTTTGAACCCCTCTGGGAATTCATGATCCATTACTTCATTGGTGAAGCAGAGGGGGTGTGCGGCGCCTCTGTGCTGGGCTATGTCGCGACGCAGTCCGGCTATGTCTGACTGGATATATTCAGCCTAGCTGGATTTGCTAGTGTATCCGGTATGACGGTCATCGTCATGTGTTGCGGCGCGCCCCCGTGATCCGTAGATCGATCCTGGTTGTCCTGCGGCGTTATCCAGTTTATCGCGCAGGTCCTGAGTATTGCCCCGGACCGTAGTAAACTGGCGCGGGGGTACGGGCTGGTATTCAGGCTGATATGCCGTTTTATCCCGGCCTCGAGGCGGCCGGTCAGCCATGTGGCGCTCGAGTCCATATTCCTTGGCTGCCAGGACTTCTGTCCATCTATCTGTGAGCAGGTCTTGATCAGCTTGGAGCTGCTGCTGCTGCTTCTTCAGGCTTCTCACAGTGGCAATAAGCCAGCGCTTGAAGCGCTCCTACTCCGCGGGGTCCTCGGGCACGCCAAACTCGTCGTCGCCGAGGCTAATCTCATCTTCGGAGGGGGGCATGTAGTTGTCCTCCTCTGGATACCCGTCAGTCGCCTGTTCATCTGGGTTGTCGTGCCCGTCTTCCTGTTCGGCCTGCTCAAAGGCGGGTTGTTCAAGGTTGTATTCATCGTCGACACCGTCCGGATTGTTTTCGTCTCCGGTGCCGGTATTATCTTGGCGGGGCTTGGAGCGGCGCACGCGACGCCCATGCTTTGCTTTCTTCTTGGAGGGGTTATCCTCCGTTGCCTCATCGCCATTGGTTTCTTTCGGAGTGTCCACCATGTATATATCGTATGAAGAGGTGGCTGTCCACCGCCCTGTGAGCGGTGGCTCCTGTACGTCTCTGGCATCGTCATCCATGCCGTCGATGTCTTGGAAGTCGAAGTCCAGCATGTCGGTTAAATCATCGATCGTGGCAATCAAGTGGGTGGTGGGTGGGCAGTGAATTCCTTCGTCAACTGCTTCCCACTCAAGCCGGACATAGTTCGGCCCAGAGTCTCCTGATATAGAGAGACTTTAATGAGTTCAGCATGTCGCCAAAGGGCGAGTGATGAAAGACGTCTGCAGCGGTAAACTCCATCACCGGAGCCCAACCTGGCTCGGCTGGCTCGAGGGTGCGCGGACCGGAACCAACGACCGGATTAGAGTCCGGGGGTCCGGGGTTACAGGTCTCCACAGAGGTGAGACCTGTGTTCAGCTCCAACACCGAGGAGTGTGCGGCCTGCGGGGCGGGGTCTACCCCTCCGTCCTTGGGCAACGCAACTTGTTCCGAATTTAGATCCGGGGCTATTGCAGGGATGATGTTCCGAGCATTGTCCGACAGCAGGTCTAGGCCGTGCCCGTCGTGACTGTCCAGCGATCCCGGGATAGGGTTGAATCCGTCGAAGATCAAGTCTCCGCGAATATCCGCCGTGTAGTTCAAGTTTCCAAACCTGATCTGGTGGCCAGTGGCATAGCTGTCGATCTGCTCCAGATGGCCAAGCGAATTGGCCCGCAGTGCGAAGCCGCCGAACACAAAGATCTGTCTGGGGAGAAAAGTCTCACCCTAGACCATGTTGTTGATGATTGAAGACGCCATCAAGCCTTGAAGCGACGGCACAGAGGAACTCTCAACGAGAGCACCAATGTCGGGGTCAAAACCGGCGGATCTCGGGTAGGGGGTCCCGATCTGTGCGTCTTAGGCTGATGGTAACAGGAAGCAAGGGACACAATGTTTACCCAGGTTCGGGCCCTCTCGATGGAGGTAAAACCCTACTTCCTGCTTGATTAATATTGAAGATATGAGTAGTACAAGAGTAGATCTACCACGAGATCGTAGAGGCTAAACCCTAAGAGCTAGCCTATGATGGTATGATTGTAATCGTGATCGGCCTTCTAAGGACCATCCTCTCCGGTTTATATAGACACCAAAGAGGGCTAGGGTTTACATGGAGTCGGTTAGAAGGAAGGAAACACAATATCCGGATCGCCAAGCTTGTCTTCCACGCAAAGGAGAGTCCCATCCGGACACGGGCCGAAGTCTTGAGTCTTGTATCTTCACGCTTCGATAGTCCGGACAATGTATATAGTCCGGCTGTCCGGATACCCCCTAATCTAGTACTCCCTCATAGCGGATCTATCATAGTCCTTTCGATAAGTAAGAGTGTCGAACCCAACGAGGAGCAGAAGGAAATGATAAGCGGTTTTCAGTAAGGTTTTCCCTACAAGCACTGATATTGAAGGTAATAGATAGTTTTGTGATAAGATAAATAGTAACAAGCAACAAGTAAATAAAGTAAATACAGTGCAGCAAGATGGCCCAATCCTTTATGTAGCAAAGGATAAGCCTGGACAATTTCCAGTAATAATAAAGGAGCTCCTGAGGACACATTGGGAATTATCGTCAAGCTAGTTTTCATCACGCTCATATGATTCGCGTTCGGTACTTTGATAATTTGATATGTGGGTGGACCGGTACTTGGGTACTGCCCTAACTTGGACAAGCATCCCACTTATGATTAACCCCTATTGCAAGCATCTGCAACTACAAAAGAAGTATTAAGGTAAACCTAACCACAACATTAAACATATGGATCCATATCAGGCCCTAACGAAGCAACGCATAAACTAGGGTTTAAGCTTCTGTCACTCTAGCAACCCATCATCTACTTATTACTTCCCCATGCCTTCCTCTAGGCCCAAATAATGGTGAAGTGTCATGTAGTCGACGTTCACATAACACCACTAGAGGAAAAGACAACATACATCTCATCAAAATATCGAACGAATACCAAATTCACATGACTACTAATAGCAAGACTTCACCCATGTCCTCAGGAACAAACGTAACTACTCACAAAGCATATTCATGTTCATAATAAGAGGAGTAATAATATGCATAAAGGATCTGAACATATGATCTTCCACCAAGTAAACCAATTAGCATCAACTACAAGTAGTAATCAACACTACTAGCAACCCACATGTACCAATTTGTGGTTTTGATACAAGATTGGATACAAGAGATGAACTAGGGTTTTGAGAGGAGATGGTGCTGGTGAAGATGTTGATGGAGATTGACCCCCTCCCGATGAGAGGATCGTTGGTGATGACGTTGGTGATGATTTCCCCCTCCCGGAGGGAAGTGTCCCCGGCAGAACAGCTCCGCCAGAGCCCTAGATTGATTCCGCCAAGGTTCCGCCTCGTGGCGGCGGAGTTTCGTCCCGTAAGCTTGCCCATGATTTTATCCAGGGTAAAAGTGATGATATATTAGAAGATGGACACCGGAGGCCCACCAGGGGGCCCAGGAGATAGGGGCGCACCCTATAGGGGGGGCGCGCCCCCCTGTCTCCTGGACAGGGTGTGGGCCCCCTGGCCTATTTCTTTCGCTCAAAAATTCTTATTAATTCCAAAAAGTTGTTTCGTGGAGTTTTAGGACTTTTGGAGCTCTGCAGAATAGGTTTCCAACGTTTGCTCCTTTTCCAGCCAGAATTCCAGCTGCCGGCATTCCCCCTCTTCATGGTAAACCTTGTAAAATAAGAGAGAATAGCCATAAGTATTGAGATATAATGTGTAATAACAGCCCAAAATGCAATAAATATTGATATAAAAGCATGATGCAAAATGGACGTATCAAGATGCCCATCAATAGATATCAATGTGAGTGAGTAGGGATTGCCATGCAATGGATGCACTAGAGCTATAAGTTTATGAAAGCTCAAAAAGAAACTAAGTGGGTGTGCATCCAACTTGCTTGCTCATGAAGACCTAGGGCATTTGAGGAAGCTCATCGTTGGAATATACAAGCCAAGTTCTATAATGAAAAACTCCCCTAGTATATGAAAGTGACAAAATAAGAGACTCTCTATCATGAAGATCATGGTGCTACTTTGAAGCACAAGTGTGGAAAAAGGATAGTAACATTGCCCCTTCTCTCTTTTTCTCTCATTTTTTTGTTTGGCCTTTCTCCTTTTTTATGGTCTCCTCTTTTTTCCTCACATAGGACAATGCTCTAATAATGATGATCATCACACTTATATTTACTTACAACTCTAAAAACTACAACTCAATGCTTAGAACAAAATATGACTCTATGTGAATGCCTCCGGCGGTGTACCGGGATGTGCAATGAATCAAGAGTGACATGTTGATGTCTGCTAGAACTACATCAGTATTTCCCCAAAGAGGAAGGGATGATGCAGTATAGCGATGGTAGGTATTTCCCTTAGTGATGAGACCAAGGTTATCGAACCAGTAGGAGAACCTCCTCACACCACGTAAACAGCAGCTGCACACAAATAAGAAATACTCGCAATCCGACGTGTTAAAGGGGTTGTCAATCCCTTCGGGTACGGCGCCTCAAGATATGCAAATATCATGAGATAAAAGTGGTAGATATGATAAATAGATCGCGGAACAAATAAATTGCAGGAAGGTATTTTTGTATTTTTGGTTTAATAGATTTGAAAATAATTGCAAAGGAAAATAGATCGCAAAGGCAAATATGATGAAAAGAGACCCGGGGGCCGTAGGTTTCACTAGTGGCTTCTCTCGAGAAAAATAGCAAACGGCGGGAAACCAATTACTGTTGGCCAATTGATAGAAATTCAAATAATCATGATGATATCCAGGCAATGATCATTATATAGGTGTCGGTGTCAAAACCGGCGGATCTCAGGTAGGGGGTCCCGAACTGTGCGTCTAGGCGGATGGTAACAGGAGACAAGGGACACGATGTTTTACCCAGGTTCGGGCCCTCTTAATGGAGGTAAAACCCTATGTCCTGCCTGATTGATATTGATGATGTGGGTATTACAAGAGTAGATCTACCACGAGATCAAGGAGGCTAAACCCTAGAAGCTAGCCTATGGTATGATTGTTGTTCGTCCTACGGACTAAAACCATCCGGTTTATATAGAAACCGGAGAGGGCTAGGGTTACACAGAGTCAGTTACAATGGTAGGAGATCTACATATCCATATCGCCAAGCTTGCCTTCCACGCCAAGGAAAGTCCCATCAGGACACGGGACGAAGTCTTCAATCTTGTATCTTCATAGTCTTGGAGTCCGGCCGATGATGATAGTTCGGCTATCCGGACACCCCCTAGTCCAGGACTCCCTCAGTAGCCCCTGAACGAGGCTTCAATGACGACGAGTCCGGCACACATATTGTCTTCGGCATTGCAAGGCGGGTTCCTTCTCCGAATAATTTATAGCAGATTGTGAACACCGGGATAGTGTCCTGCTCTGCAAAATAATTTCCACATACCACCGTAGAGAGAATAACATTTACACAAGTTCAATCTGCTGACGTATTTTGTGGCGTGATGTCACACCACCACCAAGCCTTTACTCGAGTTATTTTTATTGTACCACCTCAGCGCGTTTAGCGAAGCGGTTTCCTTGGCACGTCTTGTCGAAGCAGAGATCGTGTTCCCCTTATTCTGGGATTCCCATCAATACGGACGTGGGTAACCCAACCGCGCCATTGATTGCGGCGGTTGGGAGATAAGCGAGTTTTATCAGGCCGGTGGGGACGCATGATTTCGTCCGCCCATATAAGGGGATAAAGATCCACCCTTTTACCTATGCCTTCTTCCTCCTTTGCTTATCCATCTCCGTGAACTCGAGCTCCAGCGCCCAAGTCCGCACATCTCACCTCAACCTTCTCCAACTATGTCCGGAGCAGGAGGCAAGTGGATGGCCTCCTCCGTTACGGAGGGGCACATCCAGAAGCTGCGCAGCGCCGGATATCTGTCCAGCGACATCGCGCACCGGCTCCCCGACGAGGGGGAGCTCATCCCCACCCCCAAGCCCCATGAGAGGGTAGTATTACTTTCCCATTTCCTCCGTGGACTGGGCTTCCCACTCCATCCCTTTGTCCGGGGGCTCATGTTCTACTACGGCCTGGATTTCCATGATCTGGCCCCGAATTTCATCCTCAACATCTCGGCGTTTATCGTCGTGTGTGAGGCCTTCCTCTGCATCCAGCCCCACTTCGGCTTGTGGCTCAAGACCTTCAGTGTCAAGCCGAAGGTTGTGAAGGGCAGCCAAGCGGAGTGCGGAGGCGCCATGGTGGGCAAGATGCCCAACGTTACTTGGCTCGAGGGCACCTTCATGGAAACCGTTAAGGGGTGGCAATCGGGGTGGTTCTACATCACCGAGCCGCGTGACCCTGAATGGGCAGCGGCCCCCGAATTCAGATCTGGCATCCCCATACGGCTCACCTCCTAGAAAGAGAGTGGCTGGACATGGGGTGATTCGGAGGAGCTGAGCGGACTCCAAGCCTGCATCCAAAAGCTAGTGAACAAGAAGCTCAAGCTTGTCAACGTGGTCCAGGTCATGCTCATCCGCCGGATTCTCCCGTGCCAACAACGGAACTTCAATATGTGGGAGTTCGATTCGGCGCAGCACCATACTTTGAGCAGGCTCTTCGACACTAGGTACGAAGAGGCCTGGAGGGTGCTGTTTAAGGGCGTCGAGGCTCCCGCATCCGCTACCGAAGATCGCGGATTCAGCTCGCAGCGTCCGGCTAGCGAGGTAAGCGATTTTACCCTTTACGAGACACTTGTTTTCCATAGTTTGACTCTATGCGGGATCTAAACTCCCTCTCCTTTGACAGGACTGGCTGAAGAAGGCCGAGAAGACTAACTGTCCGTCCCCTTTGCCAGAAGACCCAGCGGACGCCCGCTTAACAGGGCTGCTGGTTCCGGCACCCCACGTGGTGCCGGAGAAGAAGGCCAAGAAGAAGGCCACAGGCACTCGAAAGAGTTCCCGTTTTCAGGTGTCATCGGATGATGACTCCGAGGCGGACTCCTCCCACGAAGGCGAGGAGGAGAAGAAAGAGGCCTCTCCCCCAGCGGGGGGAGGGAAGAAAAGGAAGGCCTCCCCAACGAGGGAGGCCGAAGGGTCCAAGAAGGGAAGGACTCTTCCCCCGGACTGCTCTGCCAACGCCGGCGACGATGACGAGGACTGGCCTTCAAGGGCCAAGCCCCTGGCGAGATCGTAAGCATCCGGACTCCCGAATAACTTCATGATTTTTCTTTTTGCCACATGGTGTCTTTCTAATGCCGCATACAACCCTGCAGTCCGCCCAAGGATGATCTTCCCACTTTGTCGAGTGGGTCCTTGGGTGCGTCGGATATGGATTCCCTTCCGACCGCCTCCACCCCCCATGATGCGGATGATGCCGAGGTGGGATCCCGGGAAGGGACCCGCCAGGAGGAGGAGGCCCCGGAGGTGCCGCAGGGCAACCTCCCGGACTTTGCACCGGACTCCGCACCGGAACTTGTAGTGGCTCCGGAGTCCGGCGGGCGGCCCCTTCGTAAGAAGGGCAAGACCGTGACGCCGGCGGCCTCCGTCCAGCCGGAGGCGCCGGATAGCTTGCTGGAGGCACTCAACGGCGCTTCCATCGAAGAGGAACACCGCATCGTCATGAGTGTGGTGATTCAAAAGGTTCAGCTCGCCAAGAGCAGGCTGGCCGAAGCCTGCGGCAGCCTTCTAACAGGCTTTGAGGTAAGAATTTTGATATATGTAGAATAGTACCACATAGACAGTAGACCCTGATGCTCGGTTTGGTGTTCGGAAAGAAAAGCCGGACTGAGGATCTAAAAAGATATACGCAGGAGTCATAAAAAATATGTCAATATGGGATTGCAGGCTGTGCTGCTGACCTCTGCCGCACTGACTGTGGAGGTCAATACTTTGAAGCAAAGCCTCGAGCGGTCCGAGAACGAGCTCGGCTGTGCCAAGAAGCAGCTCGAGGACAAGGAAGGTGAGTAACACCTTATTAAAATTGTACCTTACAGAAAAGGATTTGGTTGCAAGAAAAATGACCAGGATAACGTGGGTATTGCAGGGGCCATGAACGAGGTGGCGACCCTGAAGGAGGCCGTGTCCGCGGCCGAACGCAATGCGGCCGCGGAGCGCACCGAGCGAGAGAAGCAGGAGGCGCAGGTGGCGGAGGTACAACAAGAGCTCCAGGCTCTCATGGAAAAACATGAGAGTTTGGAGCGTGACTCGAAGACTCGAGAGTCCGAGCTTGCATCGGCTCTTGAGAGTGCCAAAGCCGCTAAGGCCGAAGCCTACAAGGCCCTCCAGGAAATCGAGGTGTTGAAGAAAATAGCGGAGGGTAAGGCATTTTTCATGCAAAGAAAGCATGTGAGTGTGAATTACCTATCACTTACCCGAATTCGGAGCTCTCCAGGAGCGTTAGCAGATCTGCCCCGTAGCGTGTCTGATGCTGCCGCTTTCTATAGGGCCGAGGAGGGAAGCTCGACGGAGAAGGTCTTCTGGTCTCAGTATGCTGAGGCCGGACATATGGTGCCCCATAGCGACCAGCTGAAGCAGCTGGTCGAGCTCCACAAGGTGGCCGAACAGGCCATGAAGGGCCTCATAGTTTGGCTGTGGCCCAAGGAGGCCATGCCTGGGAGCTACTTCGGCCTGGTGCGGCGGCTGGTGGATGCGTGTCCATGGGTTGAAGTCATTAAGCACTCCGCCTGTATTGAAGGTGCCCGTCGGGCCCTTGCCCGCGCAAAGGTGCAATGGGGCAAGATGGATGTTGAGAAGCTTGTGACGGACGCGCCACCGCCGGGCAAGGAGTATTGCACGCCCGAGATGTATTATAAGAGTGTCCTGAAGGGTGCCCGGATTATTGCGGGTGAGTGCTCCAAAGATGTAATATTTGAGTAGACTCGCATTTTGTTATCCTGTGCGCTGAAAACTTTGTTGATATGCGCTAAGCAATGCTTGTTAATTTAAAATATTACCTTATGTGCGGTCGTTTATCAAATCTGAGAGATGGCAAGTCGTCGGCTTCAGCCCCCATGCCACAAGTGCTGGGGTGTTCGGGATAAATTTGAGCACTCTTGTTCCCATTTTTGGGTCCATCTAGGGAGGCGCTCAACACAACGAACGAGGCAACCGGACTTATAATGCTTGAACACTCTCACTTAGCCATAGAATTCTATAATTTTAAATTTCGGCGAAGCCCCTAGTGTTCGGAAGGCCAAATTTGGGGCGCTATCCACGCCTGGGCCGGACAAAGCCGGTTCCTCGCTCTAAGCGGCATAAGTCTTTAGGGACTCGAAAAAAACCTCTCGAACAGCGACCGGCTCTCACCTCATCATGACGGTCAGTTTTAGCTTTCTCCACTCAGGCGCTCGCCCAGCTCAACTGGGGCGCAATCGTAGTGGTTCTCCCAGTGCTACCTTAGCCGATACAGCGGAACGTAAGGTACCAAAACATGGGAGCCGGGCAAACCCAACTATTGACCCAAGACATGATTCAGAGCCGATGCATATAATGCTATAAGTTCGGGGTGCCGCACTTGTGAAAGTGTTCGGACTTATCACACCATAATGCGGGAAACATAAGCCCCTGGTGTGTTTAGCCGTACCAAAGTGTACGGATGCAACATGTCATAAATGAACATATGTATAAGAAAGAAATGCAATTATAAGAAAAAAGGTGTTGCATTGTTTATTCAAGAAATACTGCCGTGAATGCAGAACGATACAAATAGTGAGGTAAGCAAGGGATGGGACTATTAAACATGTCTCCCTCCAGGGGTAGGCTGCGGAATGGTGTATAAAACAGATTTAATGCTCATAATGGAGACCACCTATATATTCGTCGTAGCCTTTCTCCTTCCTTGGCTGTTGCATCATGAGTTCGGCAGGTCTACTGCCGGACAGGGCCTCTGATGAACGGAGTCCTGTGGGTAAAAAATGAAAAAGAGAAAAAAAGAATGACACACTTGACAGCCCCTGGTGTGGTTAAGCCGCATTCTAGGCCTATCGTGGCTGTGCCCCTCCCTCTATGCCCATGGTATCTCCAGAGCGTAATGATGTACGCGAAGGACCAGTCTTGCAATTTTGCAGGGGCTGGGGTTGGGGCCGCATTGCTACGCGTGCTCGGAACGTGCCGGGTGGTCTTGTTGTAGGTTACTCCGAGCGCGTTTAGCCGTGTCCGGTCGCTTAACGGCCGGACTCGAGAATTGCTTTAACAGGCTGCACTGTACTTCTGCCGCGAGAGCCGCTGTATGCTCTTCCGTTCGGAGAGAGCGTTCAGTGTTTCCATTGACCGTGATGACTCCTCGAGGGCCTGGCATCTTGAGCTTGAGGTATGCGTAGTGCGGCACCGCGTTGAACTTTGCAAACGCGGTACGTCCGAGCAGAGCATGATAGCCGCTGCGGAACGGAACTATGTCGAAGATTAACTCCTCGCTTCCAAAGTTATCCGGGGATCCGAAGACCACTTCCAGTGTAACTGAGCCTGTACAATTGGCCTCTACACCTGGTATGATGCCTTTAAAGGTCGTCTTTGTGGGTTTAATCCTTGAGGGGTCTATGCCCATTTTGCGCACTGTATCCTGATAAAGCAGGTTCAGGCTGCTGTCGCCGTCCATCAGGACTCTGGTGAGGTGAAATCCATCGACGATTGGGTCTAAAACCAATGCGGCGAATCCACCATGGCGGATGCTAGTTGGGTGGTCCCTTCGATCAAAAGTGATCGGGCAGGAGGACCATGGGTTGAACTTCGGGGCGCCTGGCTCCATCGCGTATACATCCCTGAGTGCACGCTTCCACTCCCTTTTGGGTATGTGGGTTGCGTATATCATGTTCACAGTCCGCACTTGTGGGGGGAAACCCATCTGTCCTCTATTGTTCGGCGGTCGGGTCTCTTCCTCGTCATCGCTATGCAGCCCCTTGTCGTTGTTTTCGGCAATTAGCTTGCCTGCCTGCTTGAATACCCAACAGTCCCTGTTGGTGTGGTTAGCTGGCTTTTCGGGGGTGCCGTGTATCTGGCACGAGCGATCGAGTATTCCGTCCAAATTGGACGGATCCGGAGTAGTTCTTTTGAATGGCTTTTTCCGCTGACCGGGTTTAGAGCCTCTGAATCCGGCATTGACTACCGTATCCTCATTATTGTCGCCGTTAATGCGACATTTGTTCTTGTTGTGATGCGACCTGCCATTGCGGTCCTTGATGTCTGGACTGCCAGAATTTTTGCTGAGGTTGTTGCTGCGGGCTAGCCAGTTGTCCTCTCCCGCGCAGAAGCGGGTCATGAGTGATGTGAGGGCTGCCATGGATTTCGGCTTTTCCTGTCCCAGGTGCCGGGCAAGCCACTCGTCACGGATGTTATGTTTGAAGGCCGCGAGGGCCTCCGCATCCGGACAGTCGACGATTTGATTTTTCTTAGTTAAGAACTGTGTCCAGAATTGTCTGGCCGATTCGTCTGGCTGCTGAATTATATGGCTTAGGTCATCAGCGTCTGGTGGTCGTACATACGTGCCCTGGAAGTTATCAAGGAATGCGGCTTCTAGGTCCTCCCAACTCCCAATTGATTCTGCTGGCAAGCTGTTGAGCCAATGCCGAGCTGGTCCTTTAAGCTTGAGTGGGAGGTATTTGATGGCATGGAGATCATCACCGCGGGCCATGTGGATATGAAGGAGATAGTCTTCGATCCAAACCGCGGGGTCTGTTGTGCCATCATAAGATTCAATATTCACGGGTTTAAACCCTTCGGGGATTTGATGATCCATTACTTCATCTGTGAAGCATAGTGGGTGTGCGGCGCCTCTGTATTGGGCTATATCACGACGAAGCTCAAAAGAGCTTTGTCTACTGTGTTCGGCCCGGTCAGACTTGCTGTGTCCGGTGCGACGGTTGTCGTCACGTATTATGGGGTGCCCACACGATCCGTAGATCGATCTTGAGTGTCTTGCCTTATCCTCCAATATATCTCGCAAGTCTAGAGTGTTCCCCTGTGGCCTTGTGCTTTTCGAGCGATGTCGGGGTATGGTTCTAGTGGAGGGCCTAGAGGTCTCTCTGTCGCGGCCACGGGGTGGTCGGTCAGCCGTATCGTGCGCTGGGGATGCAGGTTCATATACCTCCTCCTCTAATCGGGGGAGCAGCTTGCGTTTGGGGTAGCTTTTGGAGGGGCGTTCGAGCTCATGCTCTTCGGCCGCAAGGACTTCAGTCCATCTATCAGCTAGCAGATCTTGATCAGCTCTAAGCTGTTACTGCTTTTTCTTGAGGCTGTTTGCCGTGGCCATAAGCCTGCGTTCAAAACGCTCTTGTTCGACCGGATCCTCAGGCACGACAAATTCGTTGTCGTCGAGGCTGGCCTCGTCTCCGGAGGGAGGCATGTAATTATCATCCTCTACCTCTTCGTCTGCCGCTCTCTCATGAGGGTTGGCTTCTCCGTCCTCATGTGTTGAATCTTGGTGGAGGGGGTTGTCTTCGGCACTGTCTGGGGTATTATTATCTCCGGTGCCGGAATCTCTATTCTTGTTGTGGCGGGATTTAGAGCGGCGCCGCTGACGCCGGCGCTTGGGCTGTTTCTTGGAGGGGTCATCCTCCACTATTCCTTCGCCATTCCCATCCTTTGGGATATCCATCATGTATATGTCATATGATGAGGTGGCTTTCCAGTGCCCGGTAGGCGCTGGTTCTTGGTCATCTCCGGCATCGTCGTCCATACCGTCGATGTCTTCGGAGTCGAAGTCTAGCATGTCAGTTAGATCGTCGACAGTGGCTACTAAGTGGGTGGTGGGTGGGCTTTGAATTCCTTCATCGTCCGCATCCCAACCGTCCTGACCGTAGTCCGGCCAGGGCTCTCCTGATAATGAGAGATACTTTAACGAACTCAAGATGTCGCCGAAAGGTGCATGTTGAAAGATGTCCGCAGCGGTGAACTCCATAATCGGCGCCCAATCGGATTCGATTGGAGGGGTCGCGAGAGGTTCAGAGTCCGGCGAGGAGTCCGGCACCTTGGAGTCACGAGCTTCATAAGGGACAAGGCCAGTATTCGGCTCTATCGCCGTAGAGGTTGCAGCCCCCGAGGCGGTGTCTAGCCACCCGTCCTCGGTCTGCGCAGCCGGCTCCAAATCGAGGGTCGGAGCGGGCTCGTGTGCGGCCTCCAGGGCACTGTCCGGCTACAGAGCTAAATCATGCCCATCGTGACAGTGCGGCGCGCTCGGCTGTGGCTCGAATCCATCGAAGATCAAGTCTCCGCGGATGTCAGCTGTGAAGTTCAAACTTCCAAATCTGACCTGACGGCCAGGGGCGTAGCTTTCGATCTGCTCCAGATGGCCAAGCGAATTGGCCCGCAGTGCAAAGCTGCCGAATACAAAGATTTGTCCGGGGAGAAAAGTCTCACCCTGGACTGCGTCGTTGTTGATGATCGAAGAAGCCATCGAGCCTATCGGTGACGACACAGAGGAACTCTCAATGAAAGCACCAATGTCGGTGTCAAAACCGGCGGATCTCGGGTAGGGGGTCCCGAACTATGCGTCTAGGCGGATGGTAACAGGAGACAAGGGACACGATGTTTTACCCAGGTTCGGGCCCTCTTAATGGAGGTAAAACCCTACGTCCTGCTTGATTGATATTGATGATGTGGGTATTACAAGAGTAGATCTACCACGAGATCAAGGAGGCTAAACCCTAGAAGCTAGCCTATGGTATGATTGTTGTTCGTCCTACGGACTAAAACCATCCAGTTTATATAGACACCGGAGAGGGCTAGGGTTACACAGAGTCGGTTACAATGGTAGGAGATCTACATATCCGTATCGCCAAGCTTGCCTTCCACGCCAAGGAAAGTCGGACACGGGACGAAGTCTTCAATCTTGTATCTTCATTGTCTTGGAGTCCGGCCGATTGTTGGAAATATGCCCTCAGAGGCAGCGCATGAAGCTATTTGGGTGAAGGAGTTCATCACCGACCTAGGAGTCATACCCAATGCGTCGGGGCCAACCAAACTCTTCTGTGACAACACTGGAGCTATTGCCCTTGCCAAGGAGCCCAGGTTTCACAAGAAGACCAGGCACATCAAGCGTCGTTTCAACTCCATCCGTGAAAATGTTCAAGATGGAGACATAGAAATTTGCAAAGTACATACGGATCTGAATGTCGCAGATCCATTGACTAAACCTCTCTCGCGAGCAAAACATGATCAACACCAGAACTCTATGGGTGTTCGATTCATCACAATGTAACTAGATTGGTGACTCTAGTGCAAGTGGGAGACTGTTGGAAATATGCCCTAGAGGCAATAATAAAAGTATTGTTATATTTCTATGTTCATGATAATTGTCTTTTATTCATGCTATAACTGAATTATCCGGAAATCGTAATACACGTGTGAATACAAAGACCACAATATGTCCCTAGTGAGCCTCTAGTTGACTAGCTCGTTGTGATCAACAGATAGTCATGGTTTCCTGGCTATGGACATTGGATGTCGTTGATAACGGGATCACATCATTAGGAGAATGATGTGATGGACAAGACCCAATCCTAAGCATAGCACAAAGATCGTGTAGTTCGTTTGCTAGAGCTTTGCCAATGTCAAGTATCTCTTCCTTTGACCATGAGAGCGTGTAACTCCTGGATACCGTAGGAGTGCTTTGGGTGTATCAAATGTCACAACGTAACTGGGTGACTATAAAGATGCACTACAGGTATCTCCGAAAGTATCTATTGTTTTATGCGGATCGAGACTGGGATTTGTCACTCCGTATGACGGAGAGGTATCTCTGGGCCCACTCGGTAATGCATCATCATAATGAGCTCAAGGTGACCAAGGTGTTGGCCGCGGGATCATGCATTACGGTACGAGTAAAGTGACTTGCCGGTAACGAGACTGAACAAGGTATTGGGATACCGACGATCGAGTCTCGGGCAAGTAACGTACCGATTGACAAAGGGAATTGTATACAGGGTTTGATCGAATCCTCGACATCGTGGTTCAACCGATGAAATCATCGAGGAGCATGTGGGAGCCAACATGGGTATCCAGACCCCGCTGTTGGTTATTGCCCGAGAGTGGTCTCGGTCATGTCTGCATGTCTCCCGAGCCCGTAGGGTCTACACACTTAAGGTTCGGTGACGCTAGGGTTGTTAGGAAGACTAGTATGTGACTACCGAATGTTGTTCGGAGTCCCAGATGAGATCCCGGACGTCACGAGGAGTACCGAAATGGTCCGGAGGTAAAGTTTTATATATGGGAAGTTGTTAAACGGGCACCGGAAAGTTTCGGGGTCATACCGGTATTGTACCGGGACCACCGGAAGGATTCCGGGGGTCCACCGGGAGGGGCCACCCCTCCCGGGGGGCCACTTGGGCTGCATGGGAATAGCAGCCAGCCCCTAGTGGGCTTGGCACGCCCCCCTCCTTGGGCCCATGTGCCTAGGGGTGGGGGGAAACCCTAAAGGGGGCGCACCCCCCTTGCTTGGGGGGCAAGCCCCCCACCCCTTGGCCGCCCCCCCCCTAGGGTTTTCCCTAGAGGGCCGGCCCCCCCTTGCCCTTTCCCCTATATATAGAGGGGTGAGGGGAGGGCTTCTATACACCATAACTCAAGGCGCAGCCCCTCCCCTCCCCAACACATCTCCTCCTCCGTACGTGCTTGGCGAAGCCCTGTCGGAATACTGCCGCGTCAACTGCACCACGCCGTCGTGCTGCCGTTGGAGCTGCCTTCCTCAACCTCTCCTTCCTCCTTGCTGGATCAAGACGGAGGAGACGTCTCCCGTCCCGTACGTGTGTTGAACGCGGAGGTGTTGTCCGTTCAGCACTAGGACATCGGTGATCCAAATCACGTTCGAGTACGACTCCATCATCACCATCTCCTTGGCAAGCTTCCGCTCGTGATCTACAAGTGGTATGTAGATGCAAACTCTCTCCCTTGACTCGTCGCTTAGATGAACTCATAGATGGATCTTGGTGAAACCGTAGGAAAAATTTTAATTTTCTGCAACGTTCCCCAACAGTGGCATCATGAGCTAGGTCTATGCGTAGTTCTCTTTGCACGAGTAGAACACAATTTTGTTGTGGGCGTGGATCTTGTCAACTTGCTTGCCTCTACTAGTCTTTTCTTGCTTCAGCGGTATTGTGGGATGAAGCGGCCCGGACCAACCTTACACGTACGCTTACGTGAGACCGGTTCCACCGATTAACATGCACTAGTTGCATAAGGTGGCTGGCGGGTGTCTGTCTCTCCCACTTTAGTTGGAGCGGATTCGATGAAAAGGGCCCTTATGAAGGGTAAATAGAAGATGACAAAATCACGTTGTGGTTATTCGTAGGTAAGAAAACGTTCTTGCTAGAACCCAATTGCAGCCACGTAAAAGATGCAACAACAATTAGAGGACGTCTAACTTGTTTTTGCAGCGATTGATCATGTGATGTGATATGGCCAGAAGTTGTGATGAATGATGAATTGTGATGTATGAGATCATGTTCTTGTAATAGGATTCACGACTTGCATGTCGATGAGTATGACAACCGGCAGGAGCCATAGGAGTTGTCTTTATTTTTTGTATGACCTGCGTGTCATTGAAGAACGCCATGTAACTTACTTTACTTCATTGCTAAACGCGTTAGTCATAGAAGTAGAAGTAGTCGTTGGCGTGAAAACTTCATGAAGACACGATGATGGAGATCATGATGATGGAGATCATGGTGTCATGCCGGTGACAAGATGATCATGCAGCCCCGAAGATGGAGATCAAAGGAGCTATATGATATTGGCCATATCATGTCACTACTTTATATAATTGCATGTGATGTTTATTATGTTTTATGCATCTTGTTTACTTAGGACGACGGTAGTAAATAAGGTGATCCCTTACAAAATTTCAAGAAGTGTTCTCCCCTAACTTTGCACCGTTGCTACAGTTTGTCGCTTCTAAGCACCACGTGATGATCGGGTGTGATGGATTCTTACGTTCACATACAACGGGTGTAAGACAGTTTTACACAGCGAAAACACTTAGGGTTAACTTGACGAGCCTAGCATGTGCAGACATGGCCTCGGAACACGGAGACCGAAAGGTCGAACATGAGTCGTATGAAAGATATGATCAACATGAGAATGTTCACCGATGATGACTAGTCCGTCTCACGTGATGATCGGACACGGGCTAGTCGACTCGGATCGTGTAACACTTAGATGACTAGAGGGATGTCTAATCTAAGTGGGAGTTCATAATTTGATTAGAACTTAATTATCATGAACTTAGTCTAAAAACCTTTGCAAATATGTCTTGTAGATCAAATGGCCAACGCTCATGTCAACATGAACTTCAACGCATTCCTAGAGAAAACCAAGCTGAAAGATGATGGCAGCAACTATACAGACTGGGTCCGGAATCTGAGGATCATCCTCATAGCTGCCAGGAAACAATATGTCCTAGAAGGACCGCTAGGTGACGCTCCCGTCCCAGAGAACCAAGACATTATGAATGCTTGGCAGTCTCGTGCTGATGATTACTCCCTCGTTCAGTGCGGCATGCTTTACAGCTTAGAACCGGGGCTCCAAAAGCGTTTTGAGCATCACGGAGCATATGAGATGTTTGAAGAGCTGAAACTAGTTTTCCAAGCTCATGCCCGGGTCGAGAGATATGATGTCTCCGACAAGTTCTACAGTTGTAAGATGGAGGAAAATAGTTCTGTCAGTGAACACATCCTGAAGATGTCTGGGTTGCACAACCGTATGACCCAGCTGAATATTAACCTCCCAGATGAGGCGGTCATTGACAGAATCCTCCAGTCGCTCCCACCAAGCTACAAGAGCTTTGTGATGAACTACAATATGCAGGGGATGGTAAAGACCATTCCTGAAGTATTTTCTATGCTGAAGTCAGCAGAGGTTGAAATCAAGAAAGAACATCAAGTGTTGATGGTCAATAAGACCACTAAGTTCAAGAAGGGCAAGGGTAAGAAGAACTTCAAGAAGGACGGCAAGGAGGTTGCCGCGCCCGGTAAGCCAGTCGCCGGGAAGAAGTCAAAGAATGGACCCAAGCCTGAGACTGAGTGCTTTTATTGCAAGGGGAAGGGTCATTGGAAGCGGAACTGCCCCAAATACTTAGCGGATAAGAAGGCCGGCAACACCAAAGGTATATTTGATATACATGTAATTGATGTGTACCTTACCAGTACTCGTAGTAACTCCTGGGTATTTGATACCGGTGCCGTTGCTCATATTTGTAACTCACAACAGGAGCTGCGGAATAAACGGAGACTGGCGAAGGACGAGGTGACGATGCGCGTTGGGAATGGTTCCAGAGTCGATGTGATCGCCGTCGGCACGCTGCCTCTACATTTACCTACGGGATTAGTTTTGAACCTTAATAATTGTTATTTAGTGCCAAGTTTGAGCATGAACATTGTATCTGGATCTCGGTTAATACGAGATGGCTACTCATTTAAGTCTGAGAATAATGGTTGTTCGATTTATATGAGAGATATGTTTTATGGTCATGCTCCGATGGTCAATGGTTTATTCTTAATGAATCTCGAGCGTAATATTACACATGTTCATAGTGTAGATGCCAAAAGATGTAAAGTTGATAACGATAGTCCCACATACTTGTGGCACTGCCGCCTTGGTCACATTGGTGTCAAGCTCATGAAGAAGCTCCATGCTGATGGACTTTTGGAGTCTCTTGATTATGAATCGTTTGACACATGCGAACCATGCCTCACGGGCAAAATGACCAAGACTCCGTTCTCCGGAACAATGGAGCGAGCAACCAACTTGTTGGAAATCATACATACCGATGTGTGCGGTCCAATGAGCGTCGAGGCTCGCGGAGGATGTCATTATGTTCTCACTCTAACTGATGACTTAAGTAGATATGGGTATGTCTACTTAATGAAACACAAGTCTGAGACCTTTGAAAAGTTCAAGGAATTTTAGAATGAGGTGGAGAATCAACGTGACCGAAAGATAAAGTTCCTACGATCAGATCGTGGAGGAGAATACTTAAGTCACGATTTTGGCACACACTTAAGGAAATGTGGAATCGTTTCACAACTCACGCCGCCTGGAACACCTCAGCGAAACGGTGTGTCCGAACGTCGTAATCGCACTCTATTGGATATGGTGCGGTCTATGATGTCTCTTACCGATTTACCGCTATCATTTTGGGGATACGCTCTAGAGACAGCTACATTCACTTTAAATAGGGCACCGTCTAAATCCGTTGAGACGACACCGTATGAATTATGGTTTGGGAAGAAACCTAAGATGTCGTTTCTAAAAGTTTGGGGATGCGATGCTTATGTCAAGAAACTTCAACCTGAAAAGCTCGAACCCAAGTCGGAAAAATGCGTCTTCATAGGATACCCTAAGGAAATTGTAGGGTATACCTTCTACTTAAGATCCGAGGGCAAGATCTTTGTTGCCAAGAACGGATGCTTTCTGGAAAAAGAGTTTCTCTCGAAAGAAGTAAGTGGGAGGAAAGTAGAACTCGATGAAGTACTACCTCTCGAACGGGATAGTGGTGCACCTCAGGAAAATGTTCCTGTGATGCCCACACCAACTGAAGAGGAAACCAATGATGATGATCAAGGTACTTCGGAACAAGTTGCTACTGAACTTCGTAGGTCCACAAGGACACGTTCCGCACCAGAGTGGTACGGCAACCCTGTCCTGGAAATCATGTTGTTAGACAACGGTGAACCTTCGAACTATGAAGAAGCGATGGCGGGCCCAGATTCCAACAAATGGCTAGAAGCCATGAAATCCGAGATAGAATCCATGTATGAAAACAAAGTATGGACTTTGACTGACTTGCGCGATGATCGGCGAGCGATAGAAAACAAATGGATCTTTAAGAAGAAGACGGACGCGGATGGTAATGTCACCATCTATAAAGCTCGACTTGTCGCTAAGGGTTATCGACAAATTCAAGGGATTGACTACGACGAGACATTCTCTCCCGTAGCGAAGCTTAAGTCCGTCCGAATCATGTTAGCAATTGCCGCATGCTATGATTATGAGATATGGCAGATGGACGTCAAAACGGCATTCCTTAACGGGCATCTTAAGGAAGAGCTGTATATGATGCAGCCGGAAGGTTTTGTCGATCCTAAGAACGCTAACAAAGTATGCAAGCTCCAGCGATCCATTTATGGGCTGGTGCAAGCATCTCGGAGTTGGAATATTCGCTTTGATGAGATGATCAAAGCGTTTGGGTTTATGCAGACTTATGGAGAAGCATGCGTTTACAAGAAAGTGAGTGGGAGCTCTGTAGCATTTCTCATATTATATGTGGATGACATACTCTTGATGGGAAATAATATAGAATTTCTGGACAGCATTAAGGCCTACTTGAACAAATGTTTTTCAATGAAGGACCTTGGAGAAGCTGCTTATATATTAGGCATCAAGATCTATAGAGATAGATCGAGACGCCTCATAGGTCTTTCACAAAGCACATACCTTGATAAGATTTTGAAAAAGTTCAAAATGGATCAGTCCAAGAAAGGGTTCTTGCCTATGTTACAAGGTGTGAGATTGAGCTCAGCTCAGTCACCGACCACGGCAAAAGATAAAGAAGAGATGAGTGTCATCCCCTATGATTCAGCCATAAGATCTATTATGTATGACATGCTGTGTACCAGACCTGATGTAAACCTTGCCGTAAGTTTGGTAGCAAGATACCAGAGTAATCCCGGCAAGGAACACTGGACAGCGGTCAAGAATATCCTGAAGTACCTGAAAAGGACAAAGGACATGTTTCTCGTTTATGGAGGTGACGAAGAGCTCGTCGTAAAGGGTTACGTCGACGCTAGCTTCGACACAGATCTGGATGACTCTAAGTCACAAACCAGATACGTGTATATGTTGAATGGTGGAGCAGTAAGCTGGTGCAGCTGCAAGCAGAGCGTCGTGGCGGGATCTACATGTGAAGCGGAGTACATGGCAGCCTCAGAGGCAGCGCATGAAGCTATTTGGGTGAAGGAGTTCATCACCGACCTAGGAGTCATACCCAATGCGTCGGGGCCAACCAAACTCTTCTGTGACAACACTGGAGCTATTGCCCTTGCCAAGGAGCCCAGGTTTCACAAGAAGACCAGGCACATCAAGCGTCGTTTCAACTCCATCCGTGAAAATGTTCAAGATGGAGACATAGAAATTTGCAAAGTACATACGGATCTGAATGTCGCAGATCCATTGACTAAACCTCTCTCGCGAGCAAAACATGATCAACACCAGAACTCTATGGGTGTTCGATTCATCACAATGTAACTAGATTGGTGACTCTAGTGCAAGTGGGAGACTGTTGGAAATATGCCCTAGAGGCAATAATAAAAGTATTATTATATTTCTATGTTCATGATAATTGTCTTTTATTCATGCTATAACTGAATTATCCGGAAATCGTAATACACGTGTGAATACAAAGACCACAATATGTCCCTAGTGAGCCTCTAGTTGACTAGCTCGTTGTGATCAACAGATAGTCATGGTTTCCTGGCTATGGACATTGGATGTCGTTGATAACGGGATCACATCATTAGGAGAATGATGTGATGGACAAGACCCAATCCTAAGCATAGCACAAAGATCGTGTAGTTCGTTTGCTAGAGCTTTGCCAATGTCAAGTATCTCTTCCTTTGACCATGAGAGCGTGTAACTCCTGGATACCGTAGGAGTGCTTTGGGTGTATCAAATGTCACAACGTAACTGGGTGACTATAAAGATGCACTATAGGTATCTCCGAAAGTATCTATTGTTTTATGCGGATCGAGACTGGGATTTGTCACTCCGTATGACGGAGAGGTATCTCTGGGCCCACTCGGTAATGCATCATCATAATGAGCTCAAGCTGACCAAGGTGTTGGCCGCGGGATCATGCATTACGGTACGAGTAAAGTGACTTGCCGGTAACGAGACTGAACAAGGTATTGGGATACCGTCGATCGAGTCTCGGGCAAGTAACGTACCGATTGACAAAGGGAATTGTATACAGGGTTTGATCGAATCCTCGACATCGTGGTTCAATCGATGAAATCATTGAGGAGCATGTGGGATCCAACATGGGTATCCAGACCCCGCTGTTGGTTATTGCCCGAGAGTGGTCTCGGTCATGTCTGCATGTCTCCCGAGCCCGTAGGGTCTACACACTTAAGGTTCGGTGACGCTAGGGTTGTTAGGAAGACTAGTATGTGACTACCGAATGTTGTTCGGAGTCCCGGATGAGATCCCGGACGTCACGAGGAGTACCGGAATGGTCCGGAGGTAAAGTTTTATATATGGGAAGTTGTTAAATGGGCACCGGAAAGTTTCGGGGTCATACCGGTATTGTACCGGGACCACCGGAAGGATTCCGGGGGTCCACCAGGAGGGGCCACCCCTCCCGGGGGGCCACTTGGGCTGCGTGGGGATAGCAGCCAGCCCCTAGTGGTCTTGGCGCGCCCCCCTCCTTGGGCCCATGCGCCTAGGGGTGGGGGGAAACCCTAAAGGGGGCGCACCCCCCTTGCTTGGGGGGCAAGCCCCCCACCCCTTGGCCGCCGCCCCCCTCCCTAGGGTTTTCCCTAGAGGGCCGGCCCCCCCTTGCCCTTTCCCCTATATATAGAGGGGTGAGGGGAGGGCTGCTATACACCATAACTCAAGGCGCAGCCCCTCCCCTCCCCAACACATCTCCTCCTCCATACGTGCTTGGCGAAGCCCTGTCGGAATACTGCCGCGTCAACTGCACCACGCCGTCGTGCTGCCGTTGGAGCTGCCTTCCTCAACCTCTCCTTCCTCCTTGCTGGATCAAGACGGAGGAGACGTCTCCCGTCCCGTACGTGTGTTGAACGCGGAGGTGCTGTCCGTTCAGCACTAGGACATCGGTGATCCGAATCACGTTCGAGTACGACTCCATCATCACCATCTCCTTGGCAAGCTTCCGCTCGTGATCTACAAGTGGTATGTAGATGCAAACTCTCTCCCTTGACTCGTTGCTTAGATGAACTCATAGATGGATCTTGGTGAAACCGTAGGAAAAATTTTAATTTTCTGCAACGTTCCCCAACACCGATGATGATAGTTCAGCTATCCGGACACCCCCTAGTCCAGGACTCCCTCAATAGGCATCACGTCCAAGATTAATAGACCGACTCCTGCCTGCATCTAGTACTATTACTCCACACATCAATCACTATCCAGCATGCATCTAGTGTATTAAGTTCATGGAAAAACGGAGTAATGCAATAAGAACGATGACATGATGTAGACAAGATCCATTTATCTATTATGAAGATATAGATCCCATCTTGTTATCCTTAGTAGCAATGATACATATGTGTCGGTTCCCCTTCTTTCACTGGTATCAAGCACCGTAAGACCCAACCCACTACAAAGCACCTCTTCTCATTGCAAGATAAATAGATGAAGTTGGCCAAACAAAACCCAAATATCGAAGAAGAAATTGAAGGAAATATGCCCTAGAGGCAATAATAAAGTTATTATTTATTTCCTCATATCATGGTAAATGTTTATTATTCATGCTAGAATTGTATTAACCGGAAACATGATACATGTATGAATACATAGACATACATATAGTCACTAGTATGCCTCTACTTGACTAGCTCATTAATCAAAGATGGTTATGTTTTCTAACCATAGACATGTGTTGTCATTTGATTAATGGGATCACATCATTAGGATAATGATGTGATTGACATGACCCATTCCGTTAGCCTAGCACTTGATCGTTTAGTATATTGCTATTGCTTTCTTCATGACTTATACAAAGTTCCTGCAACTATGAGATTGTGCAACTCCCGTTTACCGGAAGAACACTTTGTGTGCTACCAAACGTCACAACGTAACTGGGTGATTATAAAGGTGCTCTACAGGTGTTTCCGAAGGTACATGTTGGGTTGGCATAAATCGAGATTAGGTTTTGTCACTCCGATTGTCGGAGAGGTATCTCTGGGCCCTCTCGGCAATACTCATCACCTAAGCCTTGCAAGCATTATAACTAATGAGTTAGTTATAAGATGATGTGTTACAGAACGAGTAAAGAGACTTGCCGGTAACGAGATTGAACTAGGTATTGGATACCGACGATCAAATCTCGGGCAAGTAACATACCGATGACAAAGGGAACAACGTATGTTGTTATGCGGATTGACCGATAAAGATCTTTGTAGAATATGTAGGAACCAATATGGGCATCCAGGTCCCGCTATTGGTTATTGACCGAGAATGGTTCTAGGTCACGTCTACATAGTTCTCGAACCCGTAGGGTCCGCACGCTTAACGTTATGATGACAGTTTTATTATGAGTTTATAAGTTTTGATGTACCGAAGTTTTTTCAGAGTCCCGGATGTGATCACGGACATGACGAGGAGTCTCGAAATGGTCGAGACATAAAGATTAATATATTGGAAGCCTATGTTTGGACATCGGAAAGGTTCCGGGTGAAATCGGGATTTTACCGGAACACCGGGGGGTTACCGGAACCCTCCCGGGGGTTAATGGCCTTAGTGGGCCATGAGGGAGAAGAGGAGGGCCGGCCAAGGCAGGCCGCGCGCCCACTCCCCCCCTAGTCCAAATAGGACAAGGAAGGGGGGCGGCGCCCCCCTTTCCTCTTTCCCCTCCCCCCTTTCCTTCTCCACCAAGGCAAGAGGGGGGAGTCCTACTCCCGATGGGAGTAGGACTCCTCCAGGCGCACCCCAAGGGGGCCGGCCACACCTCCCCCTCCCTCCTTTATATACGGGGGCAGGGGGCACCCCATAACACACAAGTTGATCTACGGATCATTCCTTAGCCGTGTGCGGTGCCCCCTCCACCATATTCCACCTCGGTCATATCGTCGCGGAGTTTAGGCGAAGCCCTGCGCCGGTAGAGCATCATCATCGTCACCACGCCGTCGTGCTGACGGAACTCATCCCCGAAGCTTTGCTGGATCGGAGCCCGGGGATCATCATCGAGCTGAACGTGTGCTGAACTCGGAGGTACCGTACGTTCGGTGCTTGGATCGGTCGAATCGTGAAGACGTACGACTACATCAACCGCGTTGTCATAACGCTTCCGCTTACGGTCTACGAGGGTACGTGGACTACACTCTCCCCTCTCGTTGCTATGCATCACCATGATCTTGTGTGTGCGTAGGAAATTTTTTGAAATTACTACGTTCCCCAACAGTGGTATCAGAGCCTGGTTTTATGCGTAGATGTCATATGCACGAGTAGAACACAAGTGAGTTGTGGGCGATACAAGTCATACTGCTTACCAGCATGTCATACTTTGGTTCGGCGGTATTGTGAGATGAAGCGGCCCGAACCGACATTATGCGTACGCTTACGCGAGACTGGTTTCACCGTTACGAGCACTTGTGCTTAAAGGTGACTGGCGGGTGTCTGTCTCTCTCACTTTAGCTGAATCGAGTGTGGCTACGCCCGGTCCTTGCGAAGGTTAAAACAGCACTAACTTGACGAACTATCGTTGTGGTTTTTGATGCGTAGGTAAGAACGGTTCTTGCTAAGCCCGTAGCAGCCACGTAAAATTTGCAACAACAAAGTAGAGGACGTCTAACTTGTTTTTTCAGGGCATGTTGTGATGTGATTTGGTCAAGACATGATGCTATATTTTATTGTATGAGATGATCATGTTTTGTAACCGAAGTTATCGGCAACTGGCAGGAGCCATATGGTTGTCGCTTTATTGTATGAAATGCAAACGCCTTGTAATTGCTTTACTTTATCACTAAGCGGTAGCGATAGTCGTAGAAGCAATAGTTGGCGAGACGACAACGATGCTACGATGGAGATCAAGGTGTCGCGCCGGTGACGATGGTGATCATGACGGTGCTTCAGAGATGGAGATCACAAGCACAAGATGATGATGGCCATATCATATCACTTATATTGATTGCATGTGATGTTTATCCTTTATGCATCTTATCTTGCTTTGATTGACGGTAGCATTTTAAGATGATCTCTCACTAAAATTATCAAGAAGTGTTCTCCCTGAGTATGCACCATTGCCAAAGTTCGTCGTGCCCAGACACCACGTGATGATCGGGTGTGATAAGCTCTACGTCCATCTACAACGGGTACAAGCCAGTTTTGCATACGCAGAATACTCAGGTTAAACTTGACGAGCCTAGCATATGCAGATATGGCCTCGGAACACAGAGACCGAAAGGTCGAGCGTGAATCATATAGTAGATATGATCAACATAGTGATGTTCACCATTGAAAACTACTCCATCTCACGTGATGATCGGTTATGGTTTAGTTGATTTGGATCACGTGATCACTTAGATGACTAGAGAGATGTCTATCTAAGTGGGAGTTCTTAAGTAATATGATTAATTGAACTTAAATTTATCATGAACTTAGTACCTGATAGTATTTTGCTTATCTATGTTTGTCGTAGATAGATGGCTCGTGCTGTTGTTCCGTTGAATTTTAATGCGTTCCTTTAGAAAGCAAAGTTGAAAGATGATGGTAGCAATTACACGGACTGGGTCCGTAACCTAAGGATTATCCTCATTGCTGCACAGAAAAGTTACGTCCTGAAAGCACCGCTGGGTGCCAGGCCTGCTGCTGATGCAACTTACGACGTTAAGAATGTCTGGCAGAGCAAAGCTGATGACTACTCTATAGTTCAGTGTGCCATGCTTTACGGCTTAGAACCGGGTCTTCAACGACGTTTTGAACATCATGGAGCATATGAGATGTTCCAGGAGTTGAAGTTAATATTTCAAGCAAATGCCCGGATTGAGAGATATGAAGTCTCCAATAAGTTCTATAGCTGCAAGATGGAGGAGAATAGTTCTGTCAGTGAGCATATACTCAAAATGTCTGGGTATAATAATCACTTGATTCAACTGGGAGTTAATCTTCCGGATGATAGCATTATTGACAGAATTCTCCAATCACTGCCACCAAGCTACAAGAGCTTTGTGATGAACTATAATATGCAAGGGATGAACAAGACTATTCCCGAGCTCTTCGCAATGCTAAAAGCTGCAGAGGTAGAAATCAAGAAGGAGCATCAAGTGTTGATGGTCAACAAGACCACTAGTTTCAAGAAAAAGGGCAAAGGGAAGAAGAAGGGGAACTTCAAGAAGAACAGCAAGCAAGTTGCTGCTTAAGAGAAGAAACCCAAGTCTGGACCTAAGCCTGAAACTGAGTGCTTCTACTGCAAGCAGACTGGTCACTGGAAGCGGAACTGCCCCAAGTATTTGGCGGATAAGAAGGATGGCAAAGTAAACAAAGGTATATGTGATATACATGTTATTGATGTGTACCTAACTAGAGCTCGTAGTAGCACCTGGGTATTTGATACTGGTTCTGTTGCTAATATTTGCAACTCGAAACAGGGACTACGGAATAAGCGAGCACTGGCCAAGGATGAGGTGACGATGCGCGTGGGAAACGGTTCCAAAGTCGATGTGATCGCGGTCGGCACGCTACCTCTACATCTACCTTCGGGATTAGTTTTAGACCTGAATAAATGTTATTTGGTGCCAGCGTTGAGCATGAACATTATATCTGGATCTTGTTTGATGCGAGACGGTTATTCATTTAAATTAGAGAATAATGGTTGTTCTATTTATATGAGTAATATCTTTTATGGTCATGCACCCTTGAAGAGTGGTCTATTTTTATTAAATCTCGATAGTAGTGATACACATATTCATAGTGTTGAAACCAAAAGATGCAGAGTTGATAATGATAGTGCAACTTATTTGTGGCACTGCCGTTTGGGTCATATCGGTGTAAAGCACATGAAGAAACTCCATACTGATGGACTTTTGGAATCACTTGATTATGAATCACTTGGTACTTGCGAACCGTGCCTTATGGGCAAGATGACTAAAACGCCGTTCTCCGGAACTATGGAGTGAGCAACTAATTTGTTGGAAATCATACATACTGATGTTTGTGGCCCAATGAATGTTGAGGCTCGCGGCGGGTATCGTTATTTTCTCACCTTCACAGATGATTTGAGCAGATATGGGTATATCTACTTGATGAAACACAAGTCTGAAACATTTGAAAAGTTCAAAGAATTTCAGAGTGAAGTGGAAAATCATCGTAACAAGAAAATAAAGTTTCTACGATCTGATCGTGGAGGAGAGTATTTGAGTTATGAGTTTGGCCTACACTTGAAACAATGTGGAATAGTTTCGCAACTCACGCCACCTGGAACACCACAACGAAATGGTGTGTCCGAACGTCGTAATCGTACTTTACTTGATATGGTGCGATCTATGATGTCTCTTACTGATTTACCGCTATCGTTTTGGGGTTATGCTTTAGAGACGGCCGCATTCACGTTAAATAGGGCACCATCAAAATCCGTTGAGACGACGCCTTATGAACTGTGGTTTGGCAAGAAACCAAAGTTGTCGTTTCTTAAAGTTTGGGGCTGCGATGCTTATGTGAAGAAACTTCAACCAGATAAGCTCGAACCTAAATCGGAGAAATGTGTCTTCATAGGATACCTAGAAGAGACTGTTGGGTACACCTTCTATCACAGATCCGAAGGCAAGACTTTCGTTGCTAAGAATGGATCCTTTCTAGAGAAGGAGTTTCTCTCGAAAGAAGTGAGTGGGAGGAAAGTAGAACTTGATGAGATAATTGTATCTACTCCCTTGTTGGAAAGTAGTTCATCACAAGAACCGGTTCCTGTGACAACTACACCAACTAGTGAGGAAGCTAATGATATTGATCATGAAACTTCAGATCAAGTTTCTACTGAACCTCGTAGGTCTACCAGAGTAAGAGCCGCACCAGAGTGGTACGGTAATCCTATTCTGGAAGTCATGTTACTTGACCATGATGAACCTACGAACTATGAGGAAGCGATGATGAGCCCAGATTCCGCAAAATGGCTAGAGGCCATGAAATCTGAGATGGGATCCATGTATGAAAACAAAGTATGGACTTTGGTTGACTTGCCCGATGATCGGCAAGCCATTGAGAATAAATGGATCTTTAAGAAGAAGATTGACGCTGATGGTAATGTAACTGTCTATAAATCTCGACTTGTTGCGAAAGGTTTTTGACAAGTTCAAGGGGTTGACTACGATGAGACTTCCTCACCCGTAGCGATGCTTAAGTCTGTCCGAATCATGTTAGCTATTGCTGCATTTCATGATTATGAAATTTGGCAAATGGATGTCAAGACTGCATTCTTGAATGGATTTCTAGAAGAAGAGTTGTATATGATGCACCCGGAAGGTTTTGTTGATCCAAAAGGTGTTGACAAAGTGTGCAAGCTCCAGCGTTCCATTTATGGACTGGTGCAAGCATCTCCGAGTTGGAATAAACGCTTTGATAGTGTGATCAAAGCATATGGTTTTATACAGACTTTTGGAGAAGCCTGTATTTACAAGAAAGTGAGTGGGAGCTTTGTAGCATTTCTAATTTTATATGTAGATGACATATTATTAATTGGAAATGATATAGAATTTCTGGATAGCATAAAAGAATACTTGAATAAAAGTTTTTCAATGAAAGAACTCGGTGAAGCTGCTTACATATTGGGCATCAAGATCTATAGAGATAGATCAAGACGCTTAATAGGACTTTCACAAAGCACATACCTTGACAAAATTTTGAAAAAGTTCAAAATGGATCAGGCAAAGAAAGGATTCTTGCCTGTGTTACAAGGTGTGAAGTTGAGTCAAACTCAATGCCCGACCACAGCAGAAGATAGAGAGAAAATGAAAAATGTTCCCTATGCTTCAGCCATAGGCTCTATCATGTATGCAATGCTGTGTACCAGACCTGACGTATGCTTAGCAATAAGCTTAGCAGGAAGGTACCAAAGTAATCCAGGAGTGGATCACTGGACAGCGGTCAAGAACATCCTGAAATACCTGAAAAGGACTAAGGATATGTTTCTCGTATATGGAGGTGACAAAGAGCTAGTCGTAAACGGTTACGTCGATGCAAGCTTTGACACTGATTCGGACGATTCTAAATCGCAAACCGGATACGTGTTTTTATTAAACGGTGGAGTTGTAAGTTGGTGCAGTTCTAAACAAAGCGTCGTAGCGGGATCTACATGTGAAGCAGAGTACATAGCTACTTCGGAAGCAGCAAATGAAGGAGTCTGGATGAAGGAGTTCATTTCCGATCTAGGTGTCATACCTAGTGCATCGGGACCAATGAAGATCTTTTGTGACATTACTGGTGCAATTGCCTTGGCAAAAGAATCCAGATTTCACAAGGGGACCAAGCACATCAAGAGACGCTTCAATTCCATTCTGGACCAAGTCCAAGTGCGAGACATAGAGATTTGCAAGATACATACGGATCTGAATGTTGCAGACCCGTTGACTAAGCCTCTCTCACGAGCAAAACATGATCAGCACCAAGACTCCATGGGTGTTAGAATCATTACTATGTAATCTAGATTATTGACTCTAGTGCAAGTGGGAGACTGAAGGAAATATGCCCTAGAGGCAATAATAAAGTTATTATTTATTTCCTCATATCATGATAAATGTTTATTATTCATGCTAGAATTGTATTAACCGGAAACATGATACATGTGTGAATACATAGACAAACATATAGTCACTAGTATGCCTCTACTTGACTAGCTCATTAATCAAAGATGGTTATGTTTTCTAACCATAGACATGTGTTGTCATTTGATTAATGGGATCACATCATTAGGATAATGATGTGATTGACATGACCCATTCCGTTAGCCTAGCACTTGATCGTTTAGTATATTGCTATTGCTTTCTTCATGACTTATACAAAGTTCCTGCAACTATGAGATTGTGCAACTCCTGTTTACCGGAAGAACACTTTGTGTGCTACCAAATGTCACAACGTAACTGGGTGATTATAAAGGTGCTCTACAGGTGTTTCCGAAGGTACATGTTGGGTTGGCATAAATCGAGATTAGGTTTTGTCACTCCGATTGTCGGAGAGGTATCTCTGGGCCCTCTCAATAATACTCATCACCTAAGCCTTGCAAGCATTATAACTATTGAGTTAGTTATAAGATGATGTGTTACAGAACGAGTAAAGAGACTTGCCGGTAACGAGATTGAACTAGGTATTGGATACCGACGATCAAATCTCGGGCAAGTAACATACCGATGACAAAGGGAACAACGTATGTGGTTATGCGGTTTGACCGATAAAGATCTTCGTAGAATATGTAGGAACCAATATGGGCATCCAGGTCCCGCTATTGGTTATTGACCGAGAATGGTTCTAGGTCATGTCTACATAGTTCTCGAACCCGTAGGGTCCGCACGCTTAACGTTACGATGACAGTTTTATTATGAGTTTATAAGTTTTGATGTATCGAAGTTTGTTCGGAGTCCCGGATGTGATCACGGACATGACGAGGAGTCT